>NC_056738.1:446111815-446119315 GCF_019279795.1 Protopterus annectens
ATGTGTGTGTGTGTGTGTGTGTGTGTGTGTGTGTGTGTGTTTGTGTATATATGCATAATCTTTGTGCCTGATAAATATTCAAAGTTTTTTTCTGCTTCAGAGTGTTATTCTTATCAGATGGATTGCATGGAATCAACTTGCTGTCTACCATCTGGAGGCATTCTGGTAAAGAAAAAAATACCCACTTTTTCAGGTAACGTTTTCCATATTATAATTTGATACATTTCACTAATCCCTAATTATTCTTTCTGTCTGTACCCCCCTTTTCATTTGTTTACATACTGTTTGCCCTGTAAAATACTTCTGATGTATGCCTATTGAATTGTAATCAAACCCCAAAAGAAACTGCACTAGGACTGTGCAATCTGTCCAAAACAAACTCTCCATAATGCTGAATCTGACTGCATACCTTGCACAACTGCATCTCCTGCTCTTGGGGGTGATAAACGTTTGTTTTGATGGCTGATTTGCTGGGAATGTCACCCCCACCCCCTATCTGTTACTTCATATTGTTAAATGGGTTGCCATAACATGGATGTAAAAAATCATCATCTCTGACATCTCCTGTCCCCTTTGTTTTGTCAAGCAGTATGTAGTACATTTCATACAAGTATCAGGCATTGATATCAGTCTAATCTAATTACGGTCAGCAGACTGTCTTCAGCATTTCCTTATAAATTTGAAAGATTGATTTTGTGTCAAAATACGCATTCTCCTCCCAGATGTTTTTATTTTCTTATTTTGTTCACTATTATAAGATTGTACTTGAGAATGTCACAATAGATGGAAACTGCAGCCACATGACCCGTGCTAATAACCAGAATGTAGCAGCTAAAGTGAATGAAATATAATGCACAACATTTTGCTACTTCTGTTTCTGTGCAGGTATGCCCAGAGAGATAAGGTCACCATTACTTTCTAACAATGCAAGCATTATGCAGTTCTGTGCATCAAGCTGGTTTTCACACTCTGAGTGCTTCATTCACTAACTTGGTGCAGTCGTCCACATTCATTATCTTCTAGAGTTTTGTAGGCTTCTGCAACAGCTCACAGATAACTTTTAGATTCATAGATGCCTAGATTGTTACTAGGCTAATGACCCAAGAGACCTTCCTAAGCTTATCTAAATTTTCCTGAAAGAATAATGGTGCCCTGTATCCAAACAAGACATTGAGGGCCAAGCATTTATAGGCTACCCCTTTCCATAAGGGACATGGCTGCAAGGCCTGGTATACATCTCCTATTTCCCATTCATTGGTCTAGTTTGCACTTAAATTGGGTAATATACAAACTCAGCTTCACATGGAAGCTGTTCACTGTCCCATAGGAGGGCCAGTCTCTGGGACACATGTGTCTCTCTCCAGCATGTCCTGTTTAAGTCACACAGGCAAAATTCAGGTTTCATAATCTTGTATTTCTGGTACTGTTTGAGTTACAAATATGCATGACATTTATAAGTGTTTCGCTTGCCGATGCCCATCCCTCAGAAATCTATAGGAGACTGAGTAGAGGGAAAGGCTTTAAGTCTATCTGCATATGGCAGGTTTGTTATGCCTTGTATTATTTTTGTAAGGAACCTCTGAGGTCATTCTAGTTGCTGCATATGCCTGGTCAGGTACATACTGAAGGGAGCACCGTACTCTTTGATTGGTCTGACAAAGGCATACTGCATTGGAATAATGACCTCTTTGGACCTAGATGCCATGCCCTTCTTTATAAGTTGCACAAAAAAAAAAAAAAGATTTCCTCACCACTGTGGCCATTTGTGGTCGAAGGTACGGCTACTGTCTATGTGCATACCCAGATCCCTGACCAATGGGTCAACTCTTAATGGTGTATTATCAACTTGGTAATTAGCTGGGATGGCTGACTTCCCAAAGGATAGAATTATGCATTTCTTAACATTGAGTTAAGACCATGGCTTTGGCACCATTTATTAATAAGAGGTAGGCCTTCTTGAAGAATGCTAGCATCTACAGGAGAGTTAATGAAGATCTCCAGATTGCAGTCAACTGCAAACTAAGTCAGCCATAAACCTTCAGCATTTGCTTCCATGTCAGAGAAACAGGTGCAAAAAAGGAATGGGTCAGTACTGAGCCCTAGGGGATTCCGATAGAGACTGGTCTCTTGATGGAGGTTGCCTCATCTGTTTTGACCTCCTGGGTCCTATCAGTGAGCCAGATGGCTACCCAATGGGTGATAAAAGGGTTTAAACCTAATGTAGTTAGCTTTTCTATAATGCCTAAGTGGGGTATTTTATCAAAAGCCCTGGGCAGGTTGAAATAATCTGTGTGCAGTCTTGCCCTCATCCATTGTTTTGGTGACCCTCTCAAAGAAGCCTACCAGATTTAATAGGCATGACCTTCTTTTAACAAAGCCAAACTGTGATGTGTCCAGCATTTTCAAGTTACCTATCTCCTCATTTGTCATGTCATGCTATTTAGTAAGCATTCCAAGATGTTAATGGTGCCCATAGATGCAATGTTTTTGCTCTTGAAAAGTGCATTGAAGACCTGTTCCCTGGTAACGATTGTGGGGATTGTGGTACATGCTATTTCCTTGGGACAATCAAGGGGGGGTGGAGGGGGATTTGAGCTGAACCTGTTAGCCAAAATGTTGTCAATGGCCCCTAGTTCAGTGTGGGTGATGCCATTTACAGTAAGTTCTATGCACTGTTGCATATTTCCCTCGGTGTTACACACAATGGTGTATTAAGCTTTGCGGTAGCCCTTTGCCTAAGAATCTACTTTTTTCTTCAAATTTAGCCTTTGAAGTATTAACTCTCTTAGCTGCCTGTTTGTATCAGTCAGGGCATTTTTAGTATGCTGGGCTTTTTTCCTCCTACACTTGGCCAATATTTTTTTTCTTTTATTGTATAACTGATTGATATTGTGATTCCACCTGGTTGATTTGTCTTTTGAGTTTGTCTTATTCTTAATATGAGTGGCCACAGCTCACTCTATACAGCTATCATTATGGCTGTACAAGGATTTTGTAAATAGCTAAGCATATGCTATGGTTTTTACTGAGTTTGGGGTGCTTGGAATTTAGCTATGATGTCTCTCAAGAGAGGTTAGTTCTGGAATCATTTTTAAGTTTTTTGGTTTCTCTTGGTTCCCAGATTTAATTTTTATTTCAAGCAATACTGCCTTATGGTCAGAACTGATGAACTAGGGCATTACCTTGGGTTAGGATGTTTGTACCCCTGGTAGGAGAATGCAGCGATTGTTCCAGGATGTTGGTATTAACAATGTTTAGGAATCACTGGGCTAGTGTATGAGAAGTGGTGTAGGATTCCCAGTCTATAGAGGGGTAGGTGAGATCCCCCATGAAGTTCTTATTGGGTAGTCTAGTACAGTAAGATAGGCAGGATATGGTACCCTGTTTATGATAAGTTGCACATGCAGTAGCATAGCTAGGGCAGACTGGGAGGGCAACAGCCCCGAGTGCAAAGTTTTGGGTGGTGCGGTGAGCTCATCCTGATCACTATTTAATTTAGTACCAGATTTTAAAGGCCAATATTATATTTACTGTCAATCCTGAGTGCTTTAACACTCCTTGTGTGGTCTGAAATGCAGCAACTGCTTGCAAAAGTTAAAAAGAAAAACAAAAAAATTATTTTATTTATTTATTTTTTTGTTTTGTTTTTACTAAAACCTTGCACTGTAGTACTGCATGCAGACAGGGTGTAAACTGTAGTAACTGTTATGCTGTGTTTTCAGCAAGCAATTTGCTACGGTTTAAAAATATATTTTTTTAAATAAAACATGAGCACTGAAGCTCTCCATGCAGGCAGGTATGGCTGCTTTTTTTAATAATATATGTTAAAGGACGGTTGGGGGCAGGGCATAGAACTGTAACCTGAATGGCCGGTAGCTGGAAGGGTGTGTGTGTGTGTGTGTGTGTGTGTGTGTGTGTGTGTGTGTGTGTGTGTGTGTGTGTGTGTGTGTGTGTGTGTGTGTGTGTGTGTTTGTGTGCGTGTGGGTTTGTCATGCATTTGGTTGATGTGTCAGTTTAAATAACTTTTTTTTTTTTTTAATACAGCTTTTCACAGTGAAGTGCTTTTTTTTTTCTCTCTCTCTCTTCACTTGAACAGCTAAGGGAGTGGGGCGCTGGTTCGCAGCACTGGCCTAAGGTGATACTTTGCTAATTGAGCAAGCTACTCTGCTGTGCACGTGTATGAATTCCAATGGGTAGTAAGCTTTAACTAGTCTGGATGTAAGGTTGTTTTTAACATAGACTGAGACAACTCCAACTTCAGTTCTCTCCTGCGTAGCAGCTGGTCTAACGTTGTGAAAAGCATTATAACCTTAGACTGCTGGGGTACTGTCCATGACTTTAAACCATGTCTCCATTACTACACAGATAACTACACTCTCCAGGGAGAGGTAGGTTTGCAGGGAGTGGAGTTTCTTGTTAAGGCTTTTATCACTGAGCAGTTACCATCTTAAGATAGTCCTTCATACGTCTTAAGTCCGGAGGTTCATCAGTATTATATTCCCTATAAAAGCACTATGGGGGTGGAAGGGGTGTTTGACAATATCCAAAAGCCTAGTTGCGATAAGTGCAGATCATCCTTGGCAAAGCATCGTGGTCTGTCAATGATGTCCTCCTAGGCCATCAAATATTGTACCCCCTTGGATTGACACCAGAAGCTAAACCAATTGTTAAAGTCAATTATGTTCTGTTGGTAACATGGAGGCGTCTTTGGAGAAGTTAGTATGCTGATCAGTGCAAGGCTCAAACATGCCTGAGGCACATATCAGTGAACTCAATCATGTCTCACTTCATATAGTCAAGGCAGGTATGTCTCAGGTCATTAACACCCACATGGACTATGACAGAGTAGTACTGGTACCTGTGGTTCAATGACCTGAGTGCCTGTGCAAATTGATGGAGCCTAATCCTGGAAAAGCAGCGAACAGTGACTCTTTCCTTACTCAGTCTGGTGAGGGGAACATTGGTATGCCTCATTATAGAATCACCAATGAACAGTAAATTTGGTTGTGCACTGGTTTGCCTTAAGGGCTTAGCAGTAGATGCATTTGATACAGTGTTACTATGTGTAGCTGTGGATGGTGTTTTAATGGAATGACTATGTGATGGCTGAGAACTCTTTTTTTTGATTCTGCTGTGCTGTGCGGGAGGTCTTATTGTTTTAGGAAGGTTACCTGTAAGTGCCTCAGCATAAGTAGTTTTATCTTTAACCTCTGCAGTAGGTGTGGTGCAAGTGTCACTGACAACCTGTATAAGATTACATTTGGTTGTATCAGAGAATTTTGCCTGCAGCATTAAAGTGTATTTACAACTCATGCATACTGTATCTGTTTTATTAAGAACAAGTGGGTTGTCAGCATACATCAGGCGGTTTAGTGGTGATGTGTATTCCAGAAAAACATGTAATTCTATAAATTATTAGCTGGGTATGAGTATGTACTAGAATTTAACACCTACCATCTAAATGCTGCTAGTTATTATATTAAACACCTTGTGTAGTGCTTGGGTACAGGGTAAGGATGAGTTTGCCATACATTTCAATTATATGTTCCCTCTAACATTCTAACTCATTGCCTTGGAAGCCTTTATGAACTGCGCCTCCTAGAGGCAGTACCGGTATTTCACAATAAGTGCCACTGAGTAGGGGCAATGTACTGGTGTAGCAATTAGCGTTGTTGCCTCACAGCAAGAAATTCTTTGGTTCGATTCTTGGCTAGGCTGCCTTCTGTTCGCAGTCTGCATGTCCTCTTTGCATTCATGTGAATTTGCTCTGAGTGCTCTGGTTTTCTCCCACATTCCAAAGACATGCCCCAGGTGTGAGTGTGTGCTTGCGAGTGTGAGTGGTGCACCCTCCAAGGTGGGTGGGCCTTGGTCTAGCAACTTGAGCACATAAAACCCATTACTGCTACAGAAACAACGAGCACTGAAAGGTGCTTATTGACTGATGTACCATATGGTCCATAAGCAGGAAAGCGAGACAGAGAGAGCAACTGAGTAACCCAGTGGTGGTGATTCTAGTTTTCAGTTCTAAAGTTTTTTAGTCAGGCTTTACTGCTTCTGTGCAAACTGCTGCCTCTCTCTTTCTGTATATACGCGTGTGTGTGGGTGTATATGTGTGTGTGTGTGTGTGTGTGTGTGTGTGTGTGTGTGTGGGTGTATATGTGTGTGTGTGTGTGTGTGTGTGTGTGTGTGTGTTTAGGTAAGTCACCAATAATTATATTAATCCTCTATGGAATATTCATCAATGACATCTGTTTTTTTTTTTTTTAATTTGAAAATATTAACTTTCCATGTCAGCAAGCAACTTAGATTGAGAAACCCTGCTGTGTTCTTCTGAAATGATTCTGTTCCTGCATCATATAACCACCTATTAACCTTGTCACTCACTGTAGTTTGTGAGACAACTTTAGCTATTTTTTTTTTTATTTTCTGGTATCTGGGTCAGCCAGTTCATTAAATATTCTGTCTATTCCAGTCTTCCTACCAATTTTATTTTTCTGTTAGTTTTGCTTCTGCTTGCTGGCCTGTACAATTGTTGATCCATTAATAAATAACATAATGCAATATCCCATAGAGAACGTCTTCATTTTCTTTTTACAATTTGCGGTGCAAACCTAAGGCAGAATTTTCGAACTAAAAACAGTGGATCTTATTATACAGATGTGTATAGAGAATAAATACATAAAATTATTTTTATGTTAAATTACCTCAAAGCAACTTTGTTGAACTGTAAGCCCCATGATGTGTTGTGAAATAACAACATTATCACAAACACAATTTACACAAGTAAAACATTCATTGTTGCAATTGCTTAACTTTTCTGAACATTGACTCATACCTTCAAAAACCATGCTTTCTGTCTACTCCAAGCTGTATGACCTCAGATTTATTATGTCAGTAGGGTAGTGCAAGATGTGTCTTTCACTTTGGGTGAAGCACTGCAAACATGCCCCCCCCCCCAAAATAAATAAATAACACCAGAAGTTTTAACATACTTCAGTAGCAGTCTTTTGCTAGTGCCTTTAGTAATGTATTTCTTATGTTGTCAGTGAAGAATGGAAGTATGGCAGTTGTTAAAGATGCTTAAGCCTGAGAGCTGTAGTTTCCTGTAGTACAGGGTTTGATTCCCTCGGTCCTCATATGCCTGCTGTGTGACCTTGAGAAAGTTACTTTACCAGAAAGTGCTTCTGGGCAACAGGGAATTTGGGATAGGCTCCTCAATGCTCCCATGGACTGCAAGCCTAGTAACTATGTAACAATGAAGATTACATCTACGTTACAGCTAAGTGCTGGTAAGTATCAATATCACTGATTTATATAACTATAATATAAACCCATTAGTCAGTATAAAATGCTAGTGAAGAGATATATATTTTAATGACTTTTTTTCATCAAAATACCTGTCATTTAAAAACTTTCTGAAAAGGACCCTGTCACATTTATTTCCTTCATAGTGACTGAATGGTTGCTTCTCCAGGCAGAGGTTTATATGACACTTTGACC